>NW_026251034.1:0-29841 GCF_022114955.1 Emericellopsis cladophorae
CAGATGGCTCAGATGGCTCAGATGGCTCAGATGGCTCAGATGGCTCAGATGGCTCAGATGGCTCAGATGGCTCAGATTAACACGCGCTGCTTGCTTACTCTCGCTATCTAGCGTTGATATCGTGATAGGGCCTTGAGACAGCGCATTCGACACGTCGGGAGTCGACTAAGTCACGTGGAGCCGAAGTGCTCGCGGTCGATGTTACCCGGGGGGTTGTCGAACGAAACCGATCACAACGCTGAAAGCCAATTAGCCTGACTGGTCAAAGATTTGGTATGTGCTGTTAATGATGATTCAAATCTTGACCTCTTTCACTTCAGCCAAGATGTAGATGAAAGGTTAGATGAACTTGATCCCATATGCCCTGGGAAGCAAAAGGTCCCGACAATTGCTTGAGTCATCAGACACAACACGGAGTCTTTTTGTTCAAACCTATCATACTTGTTTCCAGAGGACTGACTCATCGGTGACTCAGTCTGCGTCATCTCTATCTACTCGGGACTGAAGTTTTGAACATTGCCTCTCGTACGTCGGCTTTTGTCATATGGAACTGAGTTTTTGACGTCTGCGCTCGCCATGCCCAGCATGTCTGCCTTTACATGAGGATCACCTGTTTACTGGTTCATGTTATAATCACCGCGGTGTGCAGAGATCCATTCCAGTCTGCTAGCCCTGCATACACAAAGGGGGACATGATTTGTTTAGCATCACCAAGCTATCCTCAGATAGCATTTATATGTAGATGAAATTCAGTTCTGAAGTCTTTCTGCTCCTGTTCTTATCGAGCGGTGATCAAGATGCTGCATGGTTGCGAAAGAAATTTATCGGCATTTGTCGCCAGAGAAAATCCGTTTTGGATTCTACCAGCCCATCTATAAACTGAACAAACTCGATGAAGATGATCGGCGAAGTCTACGTGGATAGCAATTGATTCTCGGAGCTATAGCTTGTTTCAACGTGTTGCGACACCACGGCGGTGTGGGAACGACATTGCGGGAGTCTAGTGCACATGCGAGATGCAGCACCAATGTACACTTCATAATGGCAATTCATGGGCGCTTCCCCGTGTCTCTTGATACCCCAAGTTCAGATCATCGACAACCTTCTCCTTCTGCAAACTGAACCGGGGGCCACCTCCAGCTCAAGCATCGCTGTCATCCGCATCTGGAGCCAATTCCTCCTTCAAAAACAGCCTTTTGCAAGTTGCAATCCACTCCTCGTCGTCCATCTGCACCGTCACAGGCACAGCCCACTCTCCAGCTCTCCACAGCCACTCATCAAATTGGCTTCCCCCGAGGTTTTCAGGTATCTCGTGCGCCCAAGTCTCCCAATCCATGCTATGCGTCCCGAAGCCCTCCATGGTATCCGGATGCATCGCCAATCTCCTGACCCGTGAGGTCCTTTTGTGGTCGTACCCAAAGCACAGCTGCAGACTGGCCACGGCCAGCTTGGCGAACATGACGACCCGAGCCCGATCACCGTGCCGACCGCACGTGTTCATCGCCTCTTCAAACGGCTGATACAGGCGGCTCTGTCCCTTGTCTGCCTTGTACTCCTGCTTGACGGCGTATGCCAGATGTCGACAGGATTTCATGCAGGCGACAGGGTTGGTCTTGACGCGGTCGGAGTCTACAAGTGCGTCGTGTTTCCTGATTATCTCCTGCCTTGCGTCGCTCTGCTCGACAATTTCGTCAGGTGCCGAGCACAGCGCGCATGTGCACTCGAATCCATAGCGCGTCTTGAATATTTCTTGTCGCTCTGCGCGCGTTCCTCGCATGATATACGCCACCGTGAGTTCTTCGCCCATGTCGATTCTTCGCAGGGATCGAACGACCTGGCGTCCGACATCCTTGTCCCAGAAGTATCTTGCGTTGGGGATACAGTCGTGGTTGATCAGCGTCGTATGCCTGAAGACGGCGTGCATGCAGTCGTGAATCTGCAGGGCGTTGCTGCAAAACGTGCCAAGGAGCGGATTCAGCCCCGGGAAGAGATTCCGAAGTTGGAGGAAGTTTCTTTGGTCTCCTTTGTCAAGGTCACGCAGCTGCTGGCCCAGAAGCGCGTTGGCAGCCGGGGGGTTGAGTTTCGCGAAGTTGTCCTCGAGCTTGAGATAGGGCACTTCTGTGAAGATGGTTGTCCCGAACGCTATGGGATCCGTTGCAACGAGACCTCTTCCCTTTCCATGAAGGATAGCGACTTTGAAAATTGATTCGTGCTCAGCCTCGCTGCCGTGAGCGGACATGGAGCCCATGATGAAAAGGTTGGACTTGTCTGCAACTGAGTGTGGTAGCAGATGTGAAGGGTGAGCGAAGGTTGACTGACATTCTCGAACAAAATGCTCGAACTTTCTCGACGACCGTGCTGCAGACAATGAATGCTGGTACCCGACTTGTTTGCTCGGATAGATGAGATGGTCGGACCCGACCCAAAGTCCTTCACGCTTCCTTTGAGCCACGAGTGCCCGCAAGACACTTAATTAACACGTTGTTCAGCCATGAAAGCAGTTTTGAGGACGGCTTTGATTCTCAGTCAGCCGTCAAGTGCTCGACAAGTGTGGAAATCTGGTGAGTCGCATCGGGCGGCACTTTGTAGAACTCACCTATTCCTCACCTTTGAGCCTGAATTTCATGTCTGCGATTAAGCCATTCAAAAGATACACCTAGATTTTGACAGCCCCCGACACGTAAGATGATTAACTGAGGACATCGTAAATGCCACAAGTATTTCGAGGAACCCAATTCCATGATGGACACCGTTTCCAGGTGGAGGTGATCGTACGCTCCGCAATACTAGAGACGTGAGCTACAGCAAGTCGTGAGAAGTTGCCTTAAGTCTGCTTCCCCATGAAGAGCTCGCTATCAGGCACGGTACATGTCTGGGAAGACGTGACGACGGTCCAAGCTCGGCTAGGCGGCTTATCTGCCCAGCGTGAGCTAGTTAACGTGAATCACGCACCCAAAACCTGATCAATCAATCAATGACCAATTTGCCACCTCACAAACATTTTTCAAGGCCTGATCAAATAAATCAGTCAAGTCTTAGTCTTCGCTGAAGTATTCACTTCTGGAGATAACCCCTTATTGCGAAGCCGGAAAAGACACCGAAGTGGGGAACCTCTCCATAGCAACCACCCGGCCTTCTTCCCGAGGACCTCTCAAGCTCTCCCGAAACCTTCCAATTTGATAAGGGCTGTGTCCGGAAAATTTGAGACTCGTCATGAAAAGTTCGTGAAGGCATGAGGATCTCCGCACACCAAATATTTCCCATGCCCCTCACGAGGTGATCACATTTAAACGTGCAATATCATACTTGAGCCCCTTTTTGGCCCATACCCACAACAGTAGGAACTGAACATCAACCACCATGCCACACATTCTCATCACTGGCGCAGGAGGTTTTCTGGGACAAGACTTGGCCGTTGCCCTCCAGAAGGCCGATCCGTCTCTTGATCTCACACTCACTGACATCCACGAGCCATCAAGCTCGTCATCTTCATCAACCGTCACACCACTCGCACTCAATCTCACAGATGCGTCTGCTCTGGCTTGGCTGTTGAAACCAAGCTATGATGCAGTATACCTGCTGCACGGGTTGATGTCTGGGGGTGCTGAAGCCAACCTTGAGCTGGGCTGGACAGTTAGCTTTGACTCGCATCGCATCATCCTCGACACCCTGCGAAAGTCACATCCAGGCACGAAAGTCATCTTCCCCTCCTCTCTGGCCGTATACGTTCCTCAAAAGTAGACCACATTTGTCAGCGAAACGACAGTGCCGCAGCCACAGAGCTCTTACGGTGCACAAAAGCTCATGATTGAGACATATCTCAACGACTTCTCACGATGTGGTCTGCTGGATGGCAGGATCATCAGATTGCCCACCATTAATGTACGTTTCGGTGCGCCTGGTGCCGCAGCATCCTCCTTCTGCAGCGCAATCATCCGAGAGCCCATCGCTGAGGTACCTACGACCCTGCCGGTGCCGAAATCTCTGGCCCTGTGGGTGTGTTCCCCGACGAACGTCATTGAGAACCTTATTCGCATCAAGGACGTGCCTAGTAGCAAGTTTGGCATATGGCGAACGGTCAATCTGCCCGGCATCACCGTTATCGTGCAGGAGCTGCTGGATGCATTGCGCGACATTCGAGGGGAGGACGCGTTGAAGCTGATTAAGGATGGATATGACGCTAAGATTGAGGGTATCGTCGGAAGCTGGCCGGCTCGGTTCGAGATGAGCAGGGCTGATGGTCTTGGTATGAAGGCGGACGGTGGTCCGATCGAGAACATCAAGACTTTTGTGGCGCGGTACGGTCAATAGACCCATGAAAGAGGGTTCCCGTCTCAACGATGAGAGACAGTGCCTTATGGAGCAGCCTTGAGTCGCAATTGAATCCAGCCATTGTGTACCCATGCGCAGATGATGGCGGGCGCATGTTAGATGACAAGCCAACGTGGATGGGTATATGCATTCAACCACCAACGCCATTCTTTCCCGTGCGACACAAGTCCCGTCTTGCAACATCATATCACTACCACCGCCCTCTCCTTCCCCTAAACCCGCCACCACCTCTCCCTCCGCCGCCGCCCCCGCCCCCGCCCATATTCTGGTCGTAGCCTCCAAATCCACCTTGGCCGAAGTTGCCTTGGAAGCCCTGCTGCGGCTGCTGGCCACCAAACATCACACTGGGATCCATCTGGCTCGGGTCCATGCCCTGCGCGGCCATCATCTGCTGCATGGCTGCCATGTCCGGCATGCCGTCCATACCAGGCATCCCCCCGCCTCCCATCATCATGTCCATCATCTTGTTCCCGCCGTCTTGGCCGTACTCGGCCCGTAGCGATTCCTGCTTCGCCGCATACAGCGCCCATGTGAACTCGTCGAATCCGTAGTTAAAGTAGTCTGATATATCCGTGCCCGGTCGGCGCCAAGGTTTGTCGTTGTCGGGCAGATCGGTGTCAATGGTGACTTGCGTGATTGGCTTGCCTTCGCCTGAGGGTAGAGGGTAGATGGGATCGGCATTGATGTCCACAGTAGACTTGGATGCTGCTGCGGAAGACTGGTCTGCGCTTGGCGCAGACGTCTTTTTCTCTTCTTTTGGTTTCGATGCCTCGCCTGTGGTTGTCGATCGCTGGGGGATGTTTCGTATGTCAGAATATTTGGCAGCTGGAGTCGCTGCTGCGGCAGGTGTCGAGCCGTCTTTACGGTCCGTGATGATATCAACGTCAGAATCGTCAGAGTCGGAGTCCTCGTCCATGGCAGCACCCTCGTCCTCCTCCTCGCCTTCCTCAAGGTCGTTGTTCGCGAGTTTCTTCTCCGTGGCTGTCTTCTCCGCGGTCGTCGTTGTGGTCTTGGGCTCTTCGGGCGCATAGAAGTCGTCCTCGTCCTCGATATCCATGTTTTCGGAACTCATTGTAGTGAGGTGGGTTTGAATTACCCTTGGCAATCTGAAGATTGGAAGCTTGCTAGTTGATGTCCTCTCCAAGCTGAAGGAACATTTCCGCGACAGCCCATACGCGACTTGACCGAGCCGCCACGATTACTCAGCCACTTTTCAGCCTAGCCTCACCCTCTCCACACCGAAGCTTCACGCAATTAGCTCCACCAACATCACCAAGCGGTTTTCGGAAAGGAACAATCCGCCACGCCGAGACACGCTCGACCGGAAAATGTCGTTGGCGCGTTCTGCCAGCGGGCCTGCCGGTCTGAGTATCAACACAGGTGCTGCCAATTCACTGTACGCCCATTGCCACACTTTGTTCCAGTCTTGGACGCAAACAAACTAATTCTCTTTGCAAAGAAGCGCGACGCAACCTGCACCTTCGGGTGGTCTGTTCGGTGCACCTGCATCAGCCACAACATCGACCGCACCGACGACCAACAACCCAACAGCTGGCGGGATGAGTCTCTTTGGCGCAAAGCCCGCGACGGGCCAGACGGGGAGCAGTCTTTTCGGCGGAGGTGCTGCGACCAATACCAATGCCCAGAGCAGTAGCGGAGCTGGAGGGTTGTTTGGGGGAGGATCAGCAACTACGCAAAGCAACACAGGCGGTGGTGGTGGACTCTTTGGAGGAGGCAGCGCGACGAACACACAGAGCAGCACAGGCGGCGGAGGTCTCTTCGGCGGCGGTGCGTCGACAGCCAATACAGCCAATGCGGCGCAGAGCACTGGCGGAGGGCTCTTTGGCAGCAAACCCGCGCAAAGCAATCCCACAACCGCGACGCAGGGCTCCTCGCTATTCGGGGGAGGCCAGAACACAGCACAGCAGAGCTCCACGAGTGGAGGCCTCTTTGGTGGTGCGAGCAATCAGGGCAACACTACTGGGCAAAGCACGACCAGCGCCTTTGGCCAGACACAGGCGAAGCCATCGCTTTTGTATGTGTTTTCGAACGAACCCTTGAGGGCCAGGGACTAACAGCATGCAGTGGCGCGTCTCAAACACAACCACAATCACAGCAGCAGCAGCAACCGCAACAGCAGCAACAACAAAGCGCCACCCAGATCAACTACGCGGACATACGTCCTCGTACCCGCTTCGACGACCTGCGCCAGCCCATCCAAGATGAAATCACACTCATCGAAAAGGGGATCACCCGCGTTATCAAAATGAAGGACCAGATCTCCCAATTTATGCCCCAGCACGGTGTGGATGTGGAGCAACTCGCGCGCGACGTTGCGTTTGTCGAGCAAAAATACCGAACCGTCCAAAACGCACTACAAGGCGACGTGGTCAACGTGAAGGGGCTACAAGACAGGAGTAAAAGGAACATTAGCGACGGACAGCTGAACTTCCGTGCTGTGGACAACCTCAAGCTGCCGATGCACTACCACCAAACAGGCCTTTTCAAAGCCGATGGATCGAAAGAGCCCTCGGGCGATGCGCAGGATCTGATATCATACTTCAACCGCATTGCCGACGACGTGGAGCGACAGCACCGCAAGTTGGAGGAGTATCGCGTGGCCATTGAGCGCGACATGCCAGGCGTGGAAAACGGATTGTACGAGCAGGTCCGCGCGATACGCGACAGGCACGAGGAGGAGGGGAGTGGCGTTGCCGAGCAGCTTGGGCAAGTTCTGAGCGCGCTACGCGAGATGGGCACGGCAATTATCAATGAGGCGGGCAAGATTGCAGACACAAGGGAGAGGCTCTCGAGACTGCAGGCGGGCACATACCTCTGAAATAGGGGACAGGTTGGTCATGGATTGGAATCTACAGCCAAGTACCATAGAGTGTAACACCCCTTAGGCACCGGTTTCTCTGGGGGGCAGCTGTTTTACGTCCACAGCAGCATGCCATGTATTGGGTATCATTATTTATCTTTGAGCCCGAGCGACTAAAACGTGCCCTCTCCATCGCCATCGTCGCCATAGTCCTCTCCCATTTCATCGCCATTGTCGAAGTAGTTCTCCGCATCATAATCGCCCGCATCCTCGTCATCGTACGCCTCATCCTCTTCCTCCTCCTCCAACCCAGCTTCGTCTTCTTCTCCTTCCCCGGGGACACCTTCGCCTTCTTCCCCGCCGATCGCATCCAACTTCTCGAGCAAATTCCCGCCACCGGTGCCCTCTTCCTCCTCCTCGTGGCCCGTTAACATCTCAAACGCCTCGTCGGCCGTCGGCAATGCCGAAATGTGCGAGATCTCCAGCTTCCGCTTCTTAGACGTGTGGGCATCCGACGCGACCGTGTCCAGCAATTCCTGCGGCCAGAGTTCTCTACACACTGGTCGCCTAGACCAGTCTGGCAGTGCGCGCTCCTGGCGGACGAATCGTTGCCCATACGTGGGCATGCTCGTGAAGGGGTCGACGGAGGCCTTGTTCTTCACGTCGTACTGCGCGTTGGCCTGCGCTGTGCCGTAGCTTTTCGTGGGGTTCATGCTTTGTGTGCGTTTCGCCGTGTACAGTGGACTGGCGTGCAATTGATGTCGTAATAAGAGGAAGTGCTTGACCGACGCCGACTCGGATTCGGTCAATTTGCGAGGTACTGGGATTTGGTAGGGCTGTCGTCTACGTTAGCAATGTCGGCGCGAGCTTGGGGGGTTGGACGTACAGGAAAGAGCTCGGAGGGCTTGGAGTCAGGTTCCTCGCCCGTGTCCCATGATAATTGAGGTCGACCACCTCGCGCGCCGCCTCGACCTCCTCTGCCACCACCGCGACCGCCGCGCGACATCTTGATGAATTGGGTGGAGAGGAAGTGAAGAGAGGGAATGAAGAGGGAAGGATGACTGACAGATCCGGTGGACGTTGGCGGACGTGGGGTTGGCATTTTTTGAGCGGCGTGCGGAATTGGACCGCGTCGAAGGTTTGGGCTACCCGGCGCCATTCAAGGCTTTGCCAGCCCTGACTTTGCACAGCTTGGATACTTCGAGAGAGTGTGCTGATATAGGACAGTAATAATTGGTATTAGGTATACTGAATCTCATCGTCATATTCCTTGCACTGGAAAATGTTCTGTGTTTTGATTGCCAGATACTCCTCGTAGTGAACAAGACTTGGTCCATGTTCTCAATATGAAAAGCATCACCATCATGAGGTCCATGCAGTTTCAATGCATATCGCTTGAGTTATCGGCTCACTTGAAAAAATTTTCTACCCAAAATGGCAAGTTCCATTTCAGAGTCTGGTCGAGTTGTTCGACCGTCTTGTCGGCCTACACGCGACGCCTCTGCCATAGCTGGTAGCCGTAGGGTAGCTCATCTTGCTGTACATAAGTTAGTAAGTTACGACGTACAGCGACAACACTGACCTTGCCACACCCGAATCCTTTCTCGTCATTATCAACATAGAGGACCACAGACATCATGGAGAACCGTATTATCCCTCAGCAGCAGGACCTCGCTCCTATAGCCGGTCTCGACGCCCTGTCAGCCCATCTTCAAGCCCTTTTGAGCGATCAATCTCTCGCGCCTGACTCAAAGCTCTGTAACGATGTGGAATTCCAACTCACCGGTACGTCAAGCTCTTGATACATATGTTGAAATCCCCTTACTGACGAACGCCAGACGCCAACACGCCCCCTCTGTTACCCAGACTACTGCCCATTCTCCAGTCTCTCCTCGAAGTCGAGCGGCCCTCAGACCCCACGCCCCTCCTCACGCTCACCACCAAGCTGCTCGCCCCCTTGCCTTTTCGCCAGGTGGTTCCCGCCATGATGAGTGTCGAAGATGTCCTCCGGTGCATGGCGTCACCACTCGAGAGCGCAAAGATGTTCGGTCTCGAGGTCATTCACAAGGCAGCCTCTTCACCCGAGGACGCGGACACCTTGGCGTCCTTGGACAACGGGACGCTTGTAAGCCATTTACTACACGTCTGGATGCAGCCAAGCGAGTTGCCGGACGTCCCTGGAAAAGCGAGTCGCGTGCTACTGGACCTTCTCACTACAGACTGCAGTGTGTCCGTTACTTCTCCCATGGTGAACGGCACCAACGGACACCCACCGGTTGGTAGCGGGCGACTGTGGCATTTGTTCCTCACCCACGAGTCTTCAGCGTCGATCGTGGTCGAGTACTGCACACCCTCTGAGGATCGGGACGGGCGACAGACATCGCTCTTGCAAGGCCGGCTGTTGCGGCTGTTGCCGCACCTCGCGTCGCTCAACCTTCCCATGCTGACGTCCCACCCGCACCCAAGGTTACCAGAGCCGTTGCTACCGTGGGCAGCGTATCACATGGTGGATAAGCAGGATGTTCTGATGGTTATGATGCTAGCGGACTTCTGGCAGCATCTGGTCCTTGAGATGCGCACGCACCGCAGTGAGGCGAATGATGCGATCATGAAGGAGCTGATCCAGCGGGCCTGCGCAGAGGAAGATGGCAATGTGGGCGCCTATGTCAGTGATGGACTCAGAGGGTGGGAGGCGTGGAGCGAAAGGCCTGTCGAGGAAGACGACATCAGGGACTTGGGGCGATACGTACAATACCTCCTAAGCTAGATATCTAAGTAACAGTGTAGACGTCAAAGGCATTTTAGGTACAGGCAACACGGTAGACTCCCGTCTGCCATAGATCGACATTCTCACCCCTGAACGCAGCCGCCAAAACTAACACATGATATATACGAACTCTTAATACAGGTTTCCTCCGTCTACTGCTGACTCGTCACACTCGTTACACTGGCCCTTCTAGCAGAAGCAGGCAGGCCGACCTCCTCGATTCTGCGAAGTACCCTTTTCATCGCCATGCTCAGTTCTCTCGAGTCTCCACCAATGAGGTCCACGCACATGGAATGGAACTCGACGCTGTTTCGGATGAAGGCGTCCTCCGGGAATTCAGCGTATCCCTTGAGCACGTCGACAACCACCGGCCGCCAGGCGGCAATGTTCCGCTGCTGTGATTCCTCCTCGAGGGCAATGTAGCCTGTGACAATGTCACGGCACAATGGCACGAGTGCTGCCTCAACATCCGGACGCGACTTAAGACGCTCCGGGTCGTTGTCAGCAAACATGCGGAACAAGATAGAGACATAGGTCGCCGCAGAACCAGACTCCTGTTTCAGAAGATTGGGAGGCTGCTTCATAAAGCCCTCTCTCCAAAGGCGGGCGCGAAGCTCCTTGTCCTCATTGAACTTGCGAGCGAACTGGAAGGAGCGCTTGAGAAGAGCCATCAACCGGAGGAGCTCGGTGGACGGAATGTGGGTGTAGACAGTGTCGTTGCTGAAAAGCTCATTGACTGTTTCGATCATCAGCAGCTGCAGCACACAGCGCGAAATGATGCGGTTGAAGAAGCGACGGCGCGCAGCAGTCACGACGACAGGTTGCTGCTGGAGGTTTGAAGATGGCTTGAACTCTTCGAGAGGAGTGTCAGGCGCACCAGGCGCTCGAACATCTCCGTCGGCTGTCTTGGAGGGCCCGCCGTCATGTACTGAATCTGCATCCGCAATGGCCTCTTCCGTTCCATTTATCTTCAGAGACTCAACTGGCGCTGTGTCCGTCGTGGACGGGAGGCCGTTGGAGGCAAAGTCGAGGTCGTCATTGGCAGTTGCTGCAGCCGTAGCGGTGATGTTAGCCGCTGTAAACAGCTGGTGGGCCGTTGTCCTTTCAAACAGCTCACAGAATGCACCAACAATCTTGGTCCAGTGCTGCTCTGTGAATCGCGTGACGTTCTTCAGGATCAGTTGCTGTAGGCAGTTGCTGCCAATGCGTGAGATGGTATCGTTCTCCTGACATATACAGAGCGCTAAAAGTTCAAGGAAGCGATCAAGCATGTACTCAAGGGCATCGAAATAGTGCGTGAACAGCGTGATCATGTTGCGCAGTGCCTGGATCATAGTTGTCGACAGCCACACGGAGAGCTCCTCGTGCGTCAATGCATTCGACATCTCCGGACGCGACCGCAACACAATGAAGATAGGGTATAGTTGCTGGCGCCAAAGAATGTCCCAGAACTCGGGCGGAAAGTCTCCGCCGTACTTAATGAGCGTGTCGAAGAAGTACTCCAAGGCTTTGGATCGCACTTCAAGCTCCTCGCCGGTCATGAGCACATCGTGGAAGGCGAATAGCACTGGGAACCAAAATCCCTCTTCCACAGAGGTGTTGTTTTGCGTTCTCTTCATGGCGTCGGGCGACTTGTTGTGCGACTTCTCATCAGCAACCGCTGGGTTGTGCTTTTGGGAAAGAGGGCACTCTGGCGTCTTGAGCATCGTGGGGATGATCGACTTTAATAACTCCAGGGCGGCCAAACCCTTCTTCTGAAACTTGAGATTCTTGGAGAACTCCGTCAAGCAGACAATGAGATCGGTGAAAGCGCCTTGTGAGATAACGACACCGAACTTTGTCTTGTACACCTGGTTGACGTTTTCAAAGGCCAAGTTGACAATGCTCTCGTGCGACTCACGGGCGGCAACGGTAAAAACGCCAAACATTGTCCGCCATCCAGAGCGAATGTTATCGCCTCGTGCATGAATCATCTGGATCAGGCACTGGAGCACCATGTCCTTCACTGTCGGCTCGCTAGAATCGGCAAGCACATGCTCAAACGGTTTCAAGAAGTCCTTTTGAAACTTGAAACCAGCCAGCTCGTCAATCTCCATGAATCGCATCGACAGCTGTCGTAACGAGTCAAGAGCAAAGAACACGATATTGAGGTTGTTGTGACAGCCGACGCGATTGAAGTGCTCGCCCAGCACTTCCCAGATGTTACTCCACTCGAACCTGATACGGTTCATGTTGTAGTAGGAAATCTCGACGATCTTCTGTAGACTGTATGTGCGAGGGGAATCGTTCGATCCGGACACCTTGATCTCATCCCAGCTGACCTCTGTCAGTGCACGGGCAAAGTACACCATAGCATCTCCCGACAGGTGCGCCGTGTTGGTGAAAATGCGGTCCACGCTGCGAATGACATCCTCCGAGCGGCTTTCGAGGGCGATCTCGTGAGAGAAGCCACGCGATGCTGTATTTGAACGTTGCCGCGGTCGCTTTGACTGAGTTGAGGATCGTGAATCCTGTGTTTCTGAACGTTGAGGAGGCATGAAACGGGCTTTGGATACATCAGGAATAGCACTCTCATCCACGCCGCCAGATATCAGCTGGAGACGATCCAGCTGACTGATGCACATGAGCACGTCTTTCCAGGATTCCCGGAGAACGTTGCCTTCGGTCTGTCCCAGGTCCAAGATGACTTTGAGTGCCTCGATATTCTTGGCCAGCATCTCTTGGGGGTTATTTAGATTGGTGGCATTCTTCAGAGCCGACATGAAAGCCTCCCGAGGCGTTGCGAGGTCAAAGAGGCATGCAATCTTGGTTGCAAGCTTCATGCCTTCAAGGCAGAGCTTGTTGACCTCGATGTTATGGGCGCGTTGGATCTGACTGGAAAGCGCTGAGAATATGGACATCCATGACACGTCAAACATGGGACCGACGTGCTTGAACGACGTCGCAGGAATGAACTTGGGCGCGCCTTTGGTGCTGCGGCGCTGCGTCTTGAACAGTGTCTTGAACAGGGCCTCGGATCGAATCGAGATCTCCTCCGACTGCTGCACGTATGCTTCCCTCTGAAGATCGCGACCGACATTGGAGAATGCCTGCCCCAGACCGGCAGCAATGCCAGTTGGCTGGGCTGGCACGTTTCCTGCAGCCGCCGCGGCCTGACGTTCACTGGTGAGAACGATTTCGTTGCTTGCAATCTCATCGTAAATACCCAGGAGGTATTCTTCTGGCAAATCTGCGTTGTCGTTGATACCGCGGTTGTTCCTGATGAACTCCTCTTTACTCATGCGCTTGGCAATTTTGCTGCTGTGAAGATCGGTGTTGAGCATGATGACCGAATAGGCCAACACGTAGGCTGTGTCCGCATTGGCAAAAGCCTTGGGGTTGCCGAGGACGTAGCGCTCGGCGAATTTGAGCATGAAGCGGTCGATCTTCTGGCCCTCACCGGGGAGACGGAATGACTGCAAGAATTGACGCAAAGCTGCCACGAACCTCGTCTTCTCAAACGCCATCTGGTCGACAAAAGCGTGCATAATGTCAATATTCCTTTGATCACCTTCGCCTAGGAACTCGCCGATCTGTGCCTTGTCAAGCTTGTCCTCAGTCAACAAGAACTTGGCAATGTCTTCGGGGGTGTCTTTCGGGATGAAGCCGTCGCGCAATAGCAACTTGAGACCCTTCTTGGGCTTGAAGTTGAATTGACGGACTGCATTCGTCAATGCTGTCTTGCGCGCCTTCTCCTTTTCGAGCTGATCAGGGTCATCTTCGAGGACTGGCGTTGAGGCTAACGGCGTAGACACATTATCCAGCATACTCGGGTCTTGCGATGGTCGTAGTTCATCCATGGAAGGATTCTGTGTGCCTTCGTCAGGGTTACTTCGCAGCGGCGCGCTGTCTGTGCGCACAGCAGCAGACCAATTCACAAGCGATCGTAGGGCCTCGACCAAAGCCTCCAATGACAGCCTCTTGATGGCATACTCCTTCGGGTAATCGGGTTCCGCTTCTGGCTGGGTGATGATGCGCGCAACTGTTAATGAGGGCGGTAGTATGGGCTTCAGCTGCCATTCGCTGGCTGCAGCCGTCTTCAAACGAAGTTCCTCATACGCCTGCTCGTGGACGCTGGTGATCGCGACTGGTGTTGTCGCAAACTTCGAGAGGTCCTCGATCACTTTTTGATAGATGTTGTCAACCGACTGATCGCAGTCGTAGTTGAGATATGTCTCCACGAGCGCGCGAGGATCAGCGCAAAGGCGATTGAGCATAGTGACAAAGTACAGCTTCTGCGAAATAGGCCCGTTCTTTCGCGAGAGTAGGGCAAGGTAGATTTCGTTGAGGATGACCTCGATCTCCTTTTTGAAGGATGGCCGCATATACTTCAACATGAGCCAGAAGATCTCGCAGCAGACCTCGAAGACTCGATCTACCGAGCTCGCGCCGTTGCGGGTAATGCTCAAACACAGATAAAACTTGATGGCTTGGAGAAAAGTCGTAGACTCGTTGCTTTTGGAGTTTCTGATGGTACAAAGTGGCGAAGTGAAGACGGCAATGTTGTTGTTGAGTAGTGTGTGGATGAGATGTAGAGAGATGAGCTTGGAGCGCATCGGTTGCCCGCGGACATCGTACAGCTGGTCGGGCGGCAAGACCTTGGTCGACAGGTTGCAGAATGAACGGAAGACCAGATACGCATCGCGAATGTAGACTTCGTCCTCATCGTCGAGCGCATCGTTGTCTTCCTGCTGAGCGTTGCTCTGCACCGACATGTTGGACACGGAAGCGTTGTCATCTTGGGCTCGGGTGTTTTTTAACCTCGTTACTGTTGTTGGTCCTTCGCCCATTGCCGAGTCATCGAAGCTCTTGCGGTGCTCCAGGTCCTTGAGGGTGAGCTTGCCTCCATTGGCCGCCTGCTCGGACAGCTCTGTCGCGGGGGTATCTGCACCTTGTCCCTGTTCTTGATCCGCCTCTTCCACGACATGTTCTGCCTGCTCCACCTCGTCGACAGCCTCGTTGCTGCCATGGCTCAGGTTCAGTCGCGATTCCTTCATGTGTAGGCGAAGCTTGACGCGCTCAAAGACAGTCCCCACCATTTGCGTTAGCGTACCCTGGGCAACCTGCTGGTTACTGGTACTCCTTGACAGGAGGAACACATTGTAGACTTGGCGAACGGCCTTGAGCAGGCCAGCGCCGTGAACCACAATCTTATCGTTCAGCACAGCCGCTAGCAATGATTTGACGATTTGCAGCTGAATCTCGGGGGCCGTGGTTTCGCCTTCGAAACAATCGCAAATCGTGTCAATCGCCCGTTCGATTAATGGAGGCGCGTCTACGCCACCTTGTTCTCCATTGTCTCTGCTTCCGTTGTTGCTGGGGACGGAGAAGTAGGAATACGAAATGAGCTTGCCGATGCAATCGAGCGCGCTTGTCGTCAGCTGTGGATTGTGCGTTTTCGTGGCTAGCTGCAGAGGGGCGAAGACAATTTCGGGGTCGGGTAGCTGGTCCTGCTCTTTGATGGCCGTCAAGGCTGTGTTGGCCAGCTCACCAAGCTTCTTGTTCTTCTGCGCATCCTTGGACGAAGCGATAGCGTCCAAGGAGGACACGACAAACTTGAGTGAGCTCATGAGGGGGCCATGTAGAATCTGCGAGTCGGGTCCTCTCGAGGTTTCGGTCGCGTTGTTGGCAATGTTAGAGACCGGACAAAGAAGCAATAAGAATTTCGAGAACCCCGGCTGCCACGGGTTGGTAGACTGCAGTTAGTCTCGGATTACGATGGACTCGGGGACTGGAGGCGATGGTCGCACTTCAAGGGGTGCTGTGGCTGGTGCATTGACCTGCGATAGCGTGTCCTGATGAGCGACGCGCGAAGGCACGAGCCACATATGGCTTGAGCTTGGGGAGTCCATTCAGGGATGCCAAGGCTTCACAGAAGAAGAGCTGATTGGATGCCTTAGGCCCACTGGTTCGCGTGAAATGCACCGAACAGTATCCCGTAATGTTGAGAGGGCAAAGATTGTAGGCCATGACGAAATCAAATCAATTGATTGAAAAATGAGTAGGAGATTGAAGTGTCCTGTTTGTGTATAGCCAAAGATTGTCCATGTGCCGTGAATAAGGACTTGGGGCGCTTTGAGTGAATTCAGTGCAATGACAGTCATGCCAAAGAAGGCTTAGCCTCCGGGAGCTTTTCGAGCTTCCGGCGTCCTTCCTCAACGCATGGAAAAACTGCCCCAAAACATTTCCGTCGAAGTAGCGTGCGTCCAACACCACGAGCCTCTCCAACCTCTCCTCTCCTCTTCGACCGCACTCCATCAATTGCGCGCCGACTGCATCTTTCGGAAGCCATAGGATTTGCGCTTCGACCCTCCCGTGCGGCAGCCTCCTTCATCCCTTTTCTCTGCCTCCTTCCTCCCAAATCCCCCCCCCGAGCCATTTAATCTCTACAACCCGACAACATGCTCAGTGCCGCGCTCCGAAGGCGAGCTCTCGCTCCCACCCAGAATGTCCTCCGCAAGGGCTTCACGGCGCATGTAGTCCGCCACTACGCGTCGTTCCCAGAGCACCAAGTTATCAAGATGCCGGCGCTGTCGCCCACCATGCAGGCTGGCAACATCGGTGCCTGGCAGAAGAAGGCTGGCGACAGCATCGCGCCCGGCGATGTTCTCGTCGAGGTTGAGACGGACAAGGCGCAAATGGACTTTGAGTTCCAGGAGGAGGGTATCGTTGCCAAGATTCTCAAGGAGTCTGGCGAGAAGGATGTCGCTGTTGGCAGCGTGAGTGCTTTTGCTCTCTAGAGTTTTTCTTATCGTGTTGAACACGCGCTAACTGTCCCAGCCCATTGCTATCCTCGTCGAGGAGGGCACCGATATCGCCGCCTTTGAGAAGTTCACCATCGAGGACGCCGGTGGCAACGCCAAGGCCCCCGAGGCCAAGGAGGACAAGAGCGAGTCCAAGTCCGAGTCCCAGCCATCCACCCCCGAGCCTGCTACCGAGCCCGAGCAGTACGCGCCCTCAGAGGGCAAGCTGGAGACCGCTCTCGACCGTGAGCCCAACGTCGCTGCCCCGGCCAAGCGTCTGGCCCGCGAGAAGGGTGTGAACCTGGAGGGCATCAAGGGTACCGGCAAGGGTGGCAAGATCACCGAGGAGGACGTCAAGAAGGCCATCAGCAGCCCTGCCGCCGCCGCCGCGGCCGCGCCTGGCGCCACATACGAGGACGTCCCCGTGTCCGGCATGCGCAAGGCTATTGCCAGCCGCCTCCAGGAGTCTGTCCAGTCCAACCCCCACTTCTTCGTCACCAGCAGCATCTCGGTCGGTAAGCTGCTCAAGCTCCGCCAGGCCATGAACAGCTCAGCTGAGGGCGAGTACAAGCTTTCTGTGAACGACTTCCTCATCAAGGCCATGGGTGTCGCCTCCCTCAAGGTGCCCGCCGTCAACTCGAGCTGGCGCGGTGACTCGATCCGCCAGTTTAAGACCGTCGACGTCTCCGTGGCTGTGTCGACGCCCACGGGCCTGATCACCCCCATTGTGACCGGCGTCGAGTCGCGTGGCCTCAAGTCCATCTCGAACCAGGTCAAGGCACTCGCCAAGAAGGCGCGCGACAACAAGCTCAAGCCCGAGGAGTACCAGGGTGGAAGCATCTCCATCTCCAACATGGGTATGAACAATGCCGTTGACCAGTTCAGCGCCATCATCAACCCCCCCCAGGCCGCCATCCTTGCCATTGGCACCACCAAGAGGGTCGCCGTGCCTGTGGAGAACGAGGACGGCACCGACGGTGTCGAGTTCGAGGACCAGATCAGCGTGACTGCCAGTTTCGACCATAAGGTCGTGGACGGTGCTATCGGCGCCGAATGGATCCGCGAGTTCAAGAAGGCGCTCGAGAATCCCCTCGACTTGATGCTGTAGAGGATGCATAATTGAGGACGACAGACGAGGAGGGATTTGAATGCAGATGAAGATAAAGGGCGTCGGAGGATATTTATAGACCTGATCCAAGGCTTGACGCCCGTGTACAATGATCCTGCTAATGCTGATTTTGGGTCCGGAGGGTCGTTTAGCTTGTACATTGGTTATTTTTTCTACGGCCCCAGGCTTGATTTGATGAACTTGTCTTGTGAATTCGACATCGATTTAGCACGATATGATGGTACCACTGTTGGCTCCAGGCTGCAGTGAGCTGTTGCTGAGAGCCAGCCCTTACGTACAGCCCACTACATTCAAGTCTCGACAATGGTGCTCGCACCGCCGGTTACTTTTCTCATTACTGTTCACTCACCTCGGGCAGAAATCACTCCAAGGCTCACGACGGTGATATGCCTCCATCAGAAAAAAAATAAACAGAGCGTTGCGGCATTCCGGCGCTACGCTCGGGCTTTTGCTCTGCTCAACCAATCACAATGGCCAGCCTCGGGCTTTTGCTAAACAGCCCTGAGATGAGTTGAGTTCCTTTCTCTCGCGTTTGAAATAAATATTTATCTTTCCCATGCTTCCATTGACAACGTCACCAAGTGAGCGAGAGCCCGTGGACCCAATATGTCGGACGACGCTGCTGTGCTCCCAACAGTGCCACCCACGCACAAGAAGCGCCGTCGTCCGCCATTGGCCTGTGAGCAATGTAGGCGACGCAAGGTGCGCTGCGACAGGAAATCCCCTTGTAATCACTGCGTTAGGAGTCAGATCAAGGATTGCTCATATGCGCCTGCTCACACCCCGTCATCATGGAAAAAGAAGGCCGAGAATCAGTCCCAGTCGCAGCAGCTACAGAAGGAAATTGACAGGAAACCAGCGCCAATATTGCCTGCGCCATCAAAAGACACTGAGACCGCCAATTCAGCTGCCAGTGATCTGCTGAGCATCGCGGGTGGAAGCTCGACTGCGCCAAGCTCCAGCGACAGTTCAAGAGATGTGGACAGGCTGGTGGAGAGGATACAATACCTGGAGGAGAAGCTGGCCGGTTTCGGTCTCTCAAAGAGTCCTGAAGAGGCAGTGACGGGTGATCCAAGCTCGACTGGTACTTTGCTACAACAAGGAGGGACCATCAGCAAGACGCGGTACTTTGGCCGAAGTCACTGGATGAAAGGGGCGATGCTGCTGCCCCTGGAGATCAACACTTTGGGCAAACTTGACGCAAAGGAGTATCCATTCGGTTGCCTGTTGAATCGATGTAAAGCTCTCGGGAGGAAGATCAAGGAGCATCGTCTTAAACCTCTGTCGTCGTCGGCTCTGGGACGCGACATTCCGCACAAAGCCCTTGCGGATGAGCTGGTCGAGTCATATCTCCGTACCTTTGAAGGTGTTTTACGCGTCCTCCACGTTCCTTCCTTTAGATCGGAATATGAGCGCTTCTGGACCACCACCGTGCCTCAGCACACGGCTCACTTCACCATCCTTCTGCGGCTGGTCATGGCCCTTGGATCCGTCTTCCACGATGACACCTTCACCCTACGACCGAGGGCGACACAATGGATCTACGAAGCTCAACTATGGATCATGTTGCCCCCGGAAAAGGCCCGCATGAACATCCCAGGCCTCCAAATCATGTGCTTGCTGACCCTCGCTCGGTCCGCCGTTGCCATCGGGCACGACTTGGTCTGGGTCACGACAGGTGGGATGCTTCGAAAAGCCATGTACATGGGCCTCCATCGTGACCCGCGTCATCTAGCTGACATGACGACCTTCCGAGCAGAGATGAGGCGGAGATTGTGGGCGACCATCATAGAGCTGAACTTGCAGAGCGGCTTTGACGCGGGCGGTCCACCACTCATTTCAGCGGCAGAATATGACACTCTTCCTCCAGCAGATCTCGATGACGTTGAGTTGACAGACGAGTTGGATCGCGAGAGACGCGACAGGGTTGCCCAGAAACCGGTCGAGAGCACGCAAAAGGCGACAGACATGTCAGTCGCGTTGGAAGTCGCAAAGTCTGCGCCCCTTCGACTGTCGCTCCTTCAGCATGCGAATGACTTCCGATCAGTCGAGTCGTACGAGCAGACGCTCCGGCACAATTCAGCCCTCGTCAAGTTCTGTCGCGCTATGTCTCAGTCCATGCTGCGCTACAGCAAGGAGCCCGAGGCCAAAGTGACTCAGTTCCATGCGTCGTTCGCCGAGATCCTGGTCTATAGGTGCTTTCACGCCCTACATCAGCCCCTCATCACCAAATCACTCGAGGACCCGCGATACTACTTCTCTCGCAAGATGCACCTTGATGGGGCGCTCAAAATCACACATATCTGCGGTCTTTCCGGCCCTTTGCGCGATCAACCACCATCAACCGACTTTACACGGCTGGTCACCAACGGGTCAGGTATTTTTCGTAACGTTCCCCTGCAGAGCCTGACCGCGACAGCCGTGGAGTTGATTCACACGCATGGCAACGTGATGACAGGGCTGGGATACTTACCAGCCGTGCAAGACTACGATCTCAGGGCGACCCTTGCCGCGGGTGAGGCGTGGATGTTGAGGAGGGTACGGTCGGGCGAGACCAACATCAAAGGTCACGTCTACACGGCTTGCTGTCTGCGGCACGTGGACCTGTTAAATGAGGGCATTGCAGATGAGAAGGTCATCGAGGACGAGGTATCTGCCACCGCGGTCGTGGCCGCGAACGCATGCTACGCAGCGATGAAGGAGCTGGCTCTGAGTGAAGGTGTCGAGGTGGACGAAGACAGAGCCGAGAGCTCGGTGCCCCTGTTATCACCCGCCGACATGGAACTTCCCCAGGGTTCGCCAGGATTGGGCATCGGCGACAGAATGTACCAGGGTTTCCTGGGCGATCTGAGCTGGGACGAGATGGACGGTTTGCTTTGGGGCTCGCCCAAGCCCTGGGATTCTGGGCAGCCCCCATTGTTCGAGTGATCGAAACCAAAGCTGCCCAAGATATTGTCGTGTTGCCCCAAGTCAGAGGGCATAGTAAATCATGCATTACCGAAAGGATGACATCAAGATGAAGG
Source organism: Emericellopsis cladophorae (assembly GCF_022114955.1). Taxonomy (NCBI): domain Eukaryota; kingdom Fungi; phylum Ascomycota; class Sordariomycetes; order Hypocreales; family Bionectriaceae; genus Emericellopsis; species Emericellopsis cladophorae. Next base: position 20,855 of record NW_026251034.1, read on the forward strand.
CATTCGACACCATCTTACGGTTCTTGGACACAGTGGAGTTCTTGCTAAATCCTTCCGAGCGTCACAAAAGCTTCATGTTGTCGACATGGTATGTCTTGGAGCGTGGCTCATGCCGAAAGCCAGGTCCATCTCATTTTTTAGACATTTGTTACAGGCCCGCTACTGTGGCTAATTCTCAACTCAATTTACACAATGTCTCTGCTCACATCTTCACGCCCCTTCCCCTAGGACCATCCTGCGACCCTCCATCTCTGCCACCCCAAAGCCATAATCACCCTAAGAGGAACCAAGTCACTTCTTTGGGACACATACTCTTCGCTTTGCCAAGTCATGTGTCTCACATTCCAGACCATGCCGAGTGATTACCCAGGACAGACAATGTCTCGGATGCTATTGCCATGCCTTTCCTAGCGAGATTATATATGGCCGGCCAGGTTTTCCTCAACGAGAGTCTAGCTCCAATTATCATGCTCTCATACTCAAAAAACACTCACCACAATGAAGATTTACTACCTTTTGGCGCTTTGGCTGGCGGTCGCCTACGCAAGACTCGGTGCAAGCATCTCAGACAGCAAGAAGTTGGGCGAATGCACCTCCACCATGCTCAACCTGATGAGTCTCGGCTTTGGACCAACAAAAACTGTTTACACAAACACTACGACAACCACGTTCAGCTTGGAATGTGGTGACTGTACAGCAGTTGTGGAGAAGTATATACCACTGGGTGTCCCGCCTGTCGTCTTCTTCGACGCTACGACGACGGTGGATGAACCCGCCATCAAAACCGCGTACGCCTGTCGCACTCTTGATCCTCACAGCGAGTGAGCGCAGTAAAGATGGAAAAAAGCTTTCCTTGCACTGTACAGAATGCTGCAATATTGGGGACGAAGCTTCACTCGACTTTCCAAGGAGAGCCAAGCTCCCCAGGAACGGAACGACATAGATGCTTGGGAGGATAAGGGCCTATAATTCAACGCAGGTTTATTCAGAGATGCCCGTAAATCAACGCATTCGTGGTGATATAGCCTGTCGTAAGTTTTCTATGTGTATTCTAGTGCTTTAGCCCTTGTCTGCCTTGACCTGGGCTACTTACTCGCTAAACCCTTTTGTCCTATGTGGTGGTCTCGTAGCCAGGAGATTCCTCGTGACATCTATTTTCCACACTCTTGGCCCCGTGTCCTCGTCGCTCAGTCGACATTGGTCAACCCATACTTTGAACTTGCTCAGCATCTCCTTCTGTCCGGTCAGGGTATGGCAGTCCATCAGCCACCCTTGCAAAAACACACCTATCCTCGCCGGGCTCAGCTTCGATCGCGCGGCTCTTGTGACTGGCAGTGCTATGCGAGGAAGACCGTGTGAATCTATGACCTCTTTCAAAGTGGACGCGCTCGCCCACGACGTAGGTATGACAGCTATCGGGATCTGGAGATCAGCAGGCAGCGGATGTATCGTGAGTTTGTTGTATCCGGCCCGAGCCTCACATTGAGACTCATCTAGACCAAGCAATAGTCTTGCTCTCTGTCTTTCCGTTTCTGTGCCAATCTTGGTGACAAGATCCATGAATTCGCCCACGACTTCGCTCGTGCAGACCAGTTTGCGGCCCTGTAGCACAGGGTACAATGCTTTGGTCATGATCCCTCCTTCGCCCGCGTTCTCCTCCTGGATATGGCCTTGTGTATTGCGCGGGAGCCAGTTCTCCGGTTCGAGACGCAAATGCGTAATGTCCGACACCAAGTCCATCAAGATGGTCTGATCCAGATTCAAGGTCGATGTAAGATTGGTCAACGGGTGAACCACCAGACTCCGCACCGCAGTGGCCATATCTGGTACCGGCGAGAGTAAAAAGTCACTATCAGCACAAGATATCGTGATCTTGACCGATGGGTCCATCTTCTCCAGCACGTCCAGATACAACCCGACGTCGTCATTCTCACTTCTCCGCAAGCTTGGCATGACGACACGTATCCTCGGTATCCTGTAGTCCACTCTATGAGCTTTCGCATCCTCCACGAGCCTCATGATCGCTCTCGCAAGAGTGTATGGCCCGGCATCCGCCCATACATCCCGGGGCACGTCGTCCATAGTGTCGTATTCGCCCCATTCCCATCCATCTTCCGCCATGTCACGTGCCACTTTGGCGAGTGTCCATGTTTTGGGGCGAATGACAATCCACTCATGCCCACCATCTACGACGGAGACGCGGCCAATCTTGCTGATGAAAGTGAGGTAGGAGCAGCGCTTGAGGACCGCCATCTGTTGGTCAGCCAAGTGGACGTTGGTGACGGTATTGCGAATCAGCTCCTCTACGGCAGGCAATGACTTTTCAGGCGAGGTGCCGTCGCCATTTGAAGGTTCGAGCTCGTTTGTGGGCGCGAATTGCTGGAGCTTGGTGATGCATGCCCCGAGCTGGCTTCGTTGCAGGGTGAGGAATTTGACGTGCGCGGGTAGTCCCGTCTGGCCGGGGTGTTTGACCACGGTGGTGATGGCGTCGAGTAGCAATTCTGCCTCTGGTATGATCGATGACAGTGTGTTAAGCGCTGTTGCGGCCTTGTCGATCTGCGTTTGCAGCTCCATGTCCCATGACGCGATGTGGTCGTGAAATGAATGGTGACGGAGTGACAATTGTCAATGTGGCCTAAGCCAAATTCTGCGCGAGTACGGATACGTAATAAGTAGTCTGCCGATGACCTGACGACGACCGGAGAGAGGGTCATGCGGCCACGATCCCCAAGTTATCAGAGGAGCGTTCCATTGAAATACCAGAGGTGTGACAAGGTGAATTCATTCTCTCCTTGCCTTTCCCTAATTCTCATACTTCTCGGCGCCGCATTTGCATCTTCTCCATGATCAATTTTTTTTTGGTTTTTGCAGCTTGTTTGTGCTTGATAGCTAAAGCCCCTATGATTCACGTTAAATAGTTGCTTGTATTGTACAAAATAAATGTATAGAAGTTCTAGGTTATATTGTATTCTTGACAAGTGCAACAGAACGCTCAAGTCTCTTCATCAACTTCATCAATCGTCAGTACAATCCCCAGGTCCCGCAATGTTTGCGCACTGCCCGTCTGTACAGCACTGGTTTCCTTTTCGTATCTGTCCATTCGTTCCCACCAAAAGCCCAGCAAGAAGTCAATCAAGTCACCTTTGTGGTCCAGCATTGCTTCCTCGAACTCGTCGATCAAATGCTCCAGTTCGTGAGTCAGTGCAACCTGCTCCTCCTCGATTTCGAGTATCTCTTCCGCAGAAGGGGCAGCCAAGTGGCATGGAGCTAAGAGAGACTCCGATTCGGGATTCCTCGGGCGCCACAAACAGCATGTATGCCTCAGTCCCAATCGGTGAAATGTTGCCAGTCGCAAAGCTTCCGAAGCCGTGGTTTTGTCGTGCGCGTCAGAGAGGAAATGCATGACCGAAAGAAAGTGGCTGCTGTCAACAAAAGGGTAATAGCCCCGATGGTCAAATAATGCACTGCCTGTGACTCCTCCGTACTCTGATCTCGGCGTGTCCCATTTCCACGCTTTGAGAGACTGGCATCCTCGAGGGGTGACTACCTGATGTTCCTGCTCCAGTTGGATGCGGCTGTAGATTGAGACAGGGGCGCATGGTTGTCGCGAACATGGGCAGTGGCAGGGGCCATGAGAACCGCTACGCCCTATCTGGTTGAGATATGAGCTGAATAAAGCCTCGCTCCTAGGGTGAAACTCGAGCGCCGAGACACGTTTTTCATAGACGTTGAGACAAGCAAGCTCAACAGGCAGCCAATGCAAGATCTTGTGTTCGTCTTTGATAAAAGCAGCGCCAGTCAAGCCGTCAGCTTCGTGCTCAAGTAGCCACGAGATAGGCGCGTGGGCATCTCGGAACAATGTTCGCAATTTCCCAAAATCGCGGCGGAACACTGCCTCGGTGCTATCGACGTTAACATATCTGATCAGCCGACCTAGTAACGTATTGTGCTTTTCATCGGGAACGTCGATTCCGCGGAAGCCTGATTCATGCAGTGCGTCCAGAAACTCAAGACTTGGGGTTTCCGTCCTCCGGTTGAGGGCATAGGGCGGTCCAGAATATGATTCACTCAAAGTCGGAGCCACGTCTACACCTCTTCCTCGAAGCATCTGCAGAGCTTCATCAATACTCTCGTTCATACAAGCATCTCCGATATTGTCTGCCTCTGGATAGGAAGAGTGAAAAAGCTCCCCGAACTGCAACCGTTTACGCGCAAGGCTCTTTGCAAAGCGAATAGCAAGCTCTTTGTTGGGTTCGCTAGACACGAAAAACCATGACCTTTCATCGACAGCAGCACCGGCTTCGAGTAGAAGGTCGACAGCCTCGGTGAGGCCGCTGATCACGGCTAAGAGGAGAGGTGTGTAGCCTTCCAAGTTCGGAGCACTGCTGAAGCATCTGGTTCCCATCGATTCCTCGCTCTGCAAGAGAATTTTCAGACCCGGCGGCCATCGTGTGGCGATGTGGAAAGGCGTGTCTCCGTTTGAATCCCTCTCGCTAATCAAACGGCCCCGCAATTGCAGGATCTGTGAAAGCTGGCTCTCGTCGCGCTTGATGACTGCTTGCGACACTTCGCCATATAACGGCTCTGGACTGGGTTAGCCAAGTTCTTGCTTTGTCCCATTCATGCCATACCTATGACAGGTTCCATGAGCTCATGTATGGACACTGCCCCACAGCCATGGGTTAATTGCTCGACGTTGGTCCAGAACTCGTGTTGCAAATATGTAACGTCAAAGTTGCATTCAGCGAGAGCGACAACTATCGCTGCCCAATTTGAATGGGACTCGATGCTTTCCTTCAAGTATGGGGGATGCCTTTCTTTTCCTAGCCTTTTGCAAAGTCAGCTACCAGGCGATTGGCACAAGTGTCTGAGTGGACTTACACGAGAGACTCATCTTGGAGGTGTTTACCATTGTTGATGTCCATCCCGAAGTCTTGTAACGCTGATATCAGTTCTCTTCGCAGCTCATGCTCCCTTTCTAAATCATTCCTGATCCGGCTCATGTCGGATGTGCCTAGTGGAGGGTCCCTGCGCAAATGGTCGACCATCGTGCATATGGCAAGCTTGCGCATGTATCAGCCCATGTCTCGGAAGCTTATGTGGACGGCTCTTACTGATAAAAGATCCTTTCCATCGGGAATGATGTCAGTCGGCGATGCCTTCCCGGCGGTGTAAAGCTCCTCGATGTCTCGTAGACATTCCCGCAATTGCGCACGACGGACCACGATATCAGCGGCATGCCAATCTATGACCTGTGACACGTTTTCTCGCAAGATTATAAATGCTGGTGCGTCACAGGGTACCACGCCTTGTATGCTGAGGGATGGGAAGATCTGGAGACTTTGAAATACGCCGTTGGTCGAATGCTTGATTGCAACATCCCACTTGACAGCCCGTTGGAACACGGTAAAATCGCCGGTGAAGCGTTTCGAAGAAAATTTCGAGTTCTGTGCAAGGCGTATCTTGGATGCCTGGCTTGCCCTTGTGTTGCGCTTGTGATGTCGAGGACGCGGTGGCACTGTGTCGCACCGAGTTGAGACGTCGGTTATGGACGTTGTGACCATGTCCATCTCCTTCTTGCCCCCGGTATCAGCAATTTTGACCGTCCGGTTTGATATCGCTGCGATAATTTTCTTCTCCATCTGTTGCAGCAATTCTGTCCTCGAACACTGCCCAATGGAGTCCAGAATCTGTGTCATTTGCTCTGAGTGACGGTCCGATACTGAAAGTAACCGTTGTGATGCCATCTCATGGCTATGCCTTGTCGCGATGGTCTCATTTCTTCAAAAGAAAATTAGTAAGAGATAAGTGATGCTTTTCCAACGAAACGTACATGTTGCTTCGGGCGAGAAGCAGATTGATCTTTGTCACAAATTGCTGCTGTTGCTGTAACACATCCTCAAGCTTGCGCTTCGGTCCTAGGGGATACCTCAACCTTGAGCCTTGCCTTTGAATCCAGTTGCCTGAATTTTTCCGTTGCATCTTAAACAGTATCTTCTCGGACACATGTTGACACTCTTCTGCCCGTTGACGTAGTGAGTATAGCGACTCTTGGAGTGTGTTGTCGATCCCCTCACAGCGGTTCAACTGGCGCTCGGTGCACTGGATCTGGTTCTTCAAGAATGCTGCTTCTTTAGACAGAGTCCCAAAGTCCTCGTCACGTCCCCGGTAGTCGTCGCAGAATTCCATCAAATCTTTCGATATATGGATTCCCAGCGAGACAAACCCAGCCGCACCCGCAACAATCGACAGTGGATCCATATAAGCACATAAGTTTTCGCCAAGTCACCTGTCAGTGTGAAGGTCCGATAAAAATAAATTCTCGAGTAACACAACACCTTGAGTTACACAGCGGTTGATTCCTCTCTTTATGAAGTCGTGATTTGCGCATGTTGGTCGGCTTGGTCCAGCGGCCGCAGATGTAGGTCGTATGGCACAGCCCTCGCGCATGCCAAATCAATTCCAAGCGTTTGCCGCCATGCTGCGCGCGCGCCACCACCAACCACTCGGGAGATTGATTGAACCCAGGATGTTCGTGTAACTGGAAAAACGTATTTACGTCGGTCGTGCATACTTTAAATCTGCATGATGAATTTTTCATGCGGCGCTGTACAAGGCAGACTCGACTGTGGAGAGTCTGAGACGATGGAAACAATGATCTGCTTACAACTCACGACCACGGTTAAGCGAGTGGGGATGATTTGTTTAGATGTTGATTTTGTATAACGGCACCTGTTTTGGCCCGCGATACAAATCTTTTTAAGGCTATATTTCTGTCACAATGAACACCTCAACAAGGCTCTCTATTTGAAGCTCTTAAGGCTGACGTCGCTGTGATATTGTCAGCCTTGCATATCATCCTGATACAAACCGGCACTTACAAAATGAGATCGGCTTCCTCGCCAATGACTCCCGGGATGCCCCTGTACACTGTTGTTAGTTTGCGTCAGCTGCCGTGTGTAAGGGTAATTCGTACCTAGGCCCATACGCGTAGTCACTATGTCATTAGCACTCATCCTACTCGACATGACTTGTTTCGATGTACTCACTGGGTGATGTGGAGAGTGGCCTTCTCGCCGGGCTTCATGCCAACGATACCCTCGTCCCAGCCCTTAATCAGCCTGCCAACGCCTACGGGAACGACGAAGTCTTGGTTGCGGTCGACCGAGGAATCGAACCTATTAAGATGTTAAAACCAGCCAGTGTCACGAATTTGACCGGAACGGCGTACTTGGAGCCCTTCTCCCAGACGTTGTCGGCTGTTCCCTTGACCCTCTCCCAGCCAGTGTACGCAATGGTGACGGTTTGGCCCTTCTGGACGGCATCGCCCTGGCCTTGCTCATGGATGATCTTCTCGACGCCCATTGTGTCGAATCTCGGGTTGTACAGCGTTCTTCGGGTAGTACAAAGTGTGTGATGGTGTAATGGAAAAGCGTGTTGCTGCAGAGGAAGAGCTTCGAAGGACGCAGGGCCAATGGACCCTCAGTCAGTGGTCGATGTTGCGCAGTGCGCCAATAGACGCGCAGGTCAGCGCGGGGCTGGCGGCAAGTGCGGCGCGGGGCAATTGACGCCACGAGATTCAGGGTCGGTAAAGGGCTCACTCTCTATCGATAAGAATCTTCTCTCGGCTCTCCGCCTACTGTACGGATATCTTTGGTATCAGAAGCTGTTTGAAAGCTCGAGGCATTGCGCTCGTCGAGATACCTTCATGTGCCCGAGAGTTGACCCTCAACCTAAGTGATTGATCGATAAGTACGTCGCGGTTCGTCTGGGCTTGGTAGGCACAAAAAGCTTGACGTTCATTTTGCTGGTGCGATCATGCATTGGAGAATGGCATGGAATCTCAAGATACACTCCCAAGGCATGTCTCCTTTTCTTATTGGATCGAACCACGTTGCTCATACCTTCCGCGGGAAGACTGCGAGTGTCAAGTCATTGGCGCGGTCTGCAAGAAGCTGGCCTATACAGCTTCGTAGGGTAAGCGAGCGAATGTTCGATTCAGAAAAGGGTGCCTTGTCAACAATGTGGTCGGACCGTGAGTAAATACGCCATAGTACAGGGCAAATTTAAGATAGTGCACCTCAGGTTGGATTTCTAACGAGCACTCACTCATGCTGGCGGTCGGGTTGGCGAGAAGCTAGTTCGCCGGATGGACCGAATGCGCGCCAACTTCGGCATTCTCAGTGCCCAAGTTTTGGTCCTCGAAAGCCCAAGCGACCCAGCATACCGATTCTGTCAGATTTACATATCCAAGGAGAAAAATACGGCTAAGCTCTCTCGACGGTTGTTCACGAAGATGTCGATCAAATCAAATGCATCGCGCAACGCAAACTGGAGATTGGGGCGTCTACTACATACTGATAAATGAGTCCGTGTCTGCAGGAGCTTGAGCGAATTAGAAGTGGCAGGTGAACTGCATTCCGACATGAGCATTACAGTCTATCCAGACGCTCAGAAGCAGATAGCATAAAAACTACAGTGAGGTCCAAAACGAGTGTCCGCTTTCGTGTGACACAATGAATTATAAGAACGGCTATTTCTGGACGCAATGGAGAAATACAGTGCGAGCAGGGACCGGACTCACGAGAGCAAGGTAGCAGTCACATTTGCAAAGACTGCCGCCCTGCGTGCCTACTATGTGCACCCCACCATACATGCTTCACTTACCCCTCAAAGATTCACGTGATTCTAGTACATGGTACTTTGTAACCAACCACGGCTGAGCCTTCGCACACTCGTCAGGACTAATAGTGCCTCATTGGCAAAAAAACAAAGTCAATCTCAGCAAAGCCATTATTGAATTTGGAGCCGGCTAACCCAGGCGTCTAAAGTCGAAACAGAAGCCTTCGTGTGAGGGTGATTCAAGCCCAGCTTACGTTGGCTAAGGCGAACGCATTCGCGCATTAAATAAGTAGCTTCCAATGCCATTTCCATATGCTGCCAAGTGTGGGCGAGGTTGTTCATGCTCGTCAGCGTGTCGGGATGGT